>NC_059223.1:2569429-2576637 GCF_020615455.1 Coregonus clupeaformis | reverse complement strand
CTGCAGTGTGTTTCTGTGGGTCCTACTGCACAGTGTGTTCCTGTGTGTCCTACTGCAGTGTGTTTCTGTGGGTCCTACTGCACAGTGTGTTCCTGTGTGTCCTACTGCAGTGTGTTTCTGTGTGTGCTACTGCAGTGTGTTTCTGTCACGCTCGTCTAAGGAGGAGGACCAAGGCGCAGCGTTGAAGGCAAACATCTTCTTTATTTAATAAATGATCACACGATCAAAACAACCAAACGAAACCGTGACGTCCCTGGTTACATACACCAACCAACACGGAACAAGAAACCACAAACACAAAGTGAAAGACAGACAGTTAAATATGGCTCCCAATCAGAGACAACCAGCTGACACTCGTTGCCTCTGATTGGGAGTCACTCAGGCCAACATAGAAATACAAACATAGAATTACACACCCTGGCTCAACATAACAGTGTCCCCAGAGCAGGGCGTGACAGTACCCCCTAAAGGCGCGGACTCCGACCGCGCCAACTAAATACCACAGGGAGGGACCGGGTGGGCACTCCCGCCTGGCTGGCGGATCCGGCTCCGGGCATGATCCCCACTCCTTCTCTAACCCCCCAAAGTACCCCTGGTCCGATCTGGCCCTGCTGACCAGAGCTGAACTGAACACTGGTGGAGCGGATTGCTCTAGCTCCGGCGTGACGCAGCACCTGACCGGTGCCGGACCCGCCACCGTGGAACAGGCACGGGCCGTGCCGGACTGGCGACGCACACCACTGGCTTGGTGTGGGGAGCAGGAGCGGGCCGAGCCGGGCTGACCAACGCACCACTGACTTGGTGCGGGGAGCAGGAGCGGGCCGGACCGGGCTGGCGAAGCTCACCACTGACTTGAGTGCGGGGAGCAGGAACGGCCCGTGCCGGGCTGGCGACGCGCACCACTGACTTGGTGCGGGGAGCAGGAACGGGCCGGACAGGGCTGACGAAACGCACCACAGACTTGGTGCGGGGAGCAGGAGCGGGCCGGACCGGGCTGACGAAGCTCACCACTGACTTGGTGCGGGGAGCAGGAACGGGCCGTGCCGGGCTGACGACGCGCACCACTGACTTGGTGCGGGGAGCAGGAACGGGCCGGACAGGGCTGACGAAACGCACCACAGACTTGGTGCGGGGAGCAGGAATGGGCCGGACAGGGCTGACGAAACGCACCACTGACTTGGTGCGGGGAGCAGGAATGGGCCGGGCCGAGCTGGCGATGCGCACCGTAGACTTGGTGCGAGTGGCAGGAACAGGCCGGACCGTACTGGGAACACACACCACTGGCCCTACGTGGGGATCAGGAACAGGCCGGACCGGACTGGCAACACACGCCAGTACCTCTCGCCGTGCCTCTACATCTTCCACCCCCTCTTCGACCAGTGGCCCCCGTAACCTGGCGGCCTCCTCTGCCAATCCGCTGGGCCGCTCTGCCGCGGTCTCCTGCTGGCCCGTCGTCCACGGCATTAGCCCCCCCCCTAAAAAAATTCTGGGCTTCACTCCTACCCGTGGCCAAGGTCTCCATGTCCCTCGCCAGCCGTTCGCCCTTCTGCCACAATGTCAAGCCCCTCTCCTCCTCATCCGGCTTGACCCAGTCGAGGAGGCGAAGGAGATCTGTTAGAGATCTCCCTGGCGATGGCTCCTGGACACGCTGCTTGGTCACATCTTGGTGGTTTCTTCTGTCACGCTCGTCTAAGGAGGAGGACCAAGGCGCAGCGTTGAAGGCAAACATATTCTTTATTTAATAAATGATCACACGATCAAAACAACCAAACGAAACCGTGACGTCCCTGGTTACATACACCAACCAACACGGAACAAGAAACCACAAACACAAAGTGAAAGACAGACAGTTAAATATGGCTCCCAATCAGAGACAACCAGCTGACACTCGTTGCCTCTGATTGGGAGTCACTCAGGCCAACATAGAAATACAAACATAGAATTACACACCCTGGCTCAACATAACAGTGTCCCCAGAGCCAGGGCGTGACAGTTTCTGTGTGTTCTACTGCACAGTGTGTGTTCCTGTGTGTCCTACTGCACAGTGTGTGTTCCTGTGTGTCCTACTGCACAGTGTGTGTTCCTGTGTGTCCTACTGCACAGTGTGTGTTCCTGTGTGTTCTACTGCACAGTGTGTGTTCCTGTGTGTCCTACTGCACAGTGTGTGTTCCTGTGTGTCCTACTGCAAAGTGTGTTCCTGGGTGTCCTACTGCACAGTGTGTGTTCCTGTGTGTTCTACTGCACAGTGTTTGTTCCTGTATGTCCTACTGCACAGTGTGCGTTCCTGTGTGTCCTACTGCACAGTGTGTGTTCCTGTGTGTTCTACTGCACAGTGTTTGTTCCTGTATGTCCTACTGCACAGTGTGTGTTCCTGTGTGTCCTACTGCACAGTGTGTGTTCCTGTGTGTCCTACTGCACAGTGTGTGTTCCTGTGTGTCCTACTGCACAGTGTGTGTTCCTGTGTGTCCTACTGCACAGTGTGTGTTCCTGTGTGTCCTACTGCACAGTGTGTGTTCCTGTGTGTCCTCTCTTGTCTCTCTGCCCTGTATTACTGTTGTTTATATGGAGCATGAATCAGTCTCCTAAGCCTAAAGGACGTTGTATGTTCTGTTGTGCCAGTGTCATAGCCAGTAGCTAGCTAGCTATCACCCCGATTTAAAAACCCTGACACGTCCTCTGTGTTTTAATCTGTATACACACGCACGCACACACACGCACACAGTAGCACACGCACACAGTAACAGACACACACAGTAACACACACATACAGTAACACACACATACATACACACATACGCATAGTCATACAGACAGACACATACTCTCCCGTCTGATGAGTAGCTCTGTGTACTGAGTCTCATGCTGAAGAGGGGAGGGATGGTTAATGAGTATTACAGCAGAGTAAAGGACACACACACACCTCGTGTGAGAGAGGAAGGCATGCTAGTATCTGATTAATTAGGCAGATCTAGGCTTAATCCTCTCTCCAGTTTCCTCATACATACACACTGGCTGACTGACTGACTGGCTGGCTGACTGACTGACTGGCTGATTGGCTGGGCTAAACTCACTGTAGCATTACACTACCTACCTACAGTACCTAGCTAGCTAGCCCACCTGAGGATAAGAGATGGGGAGGATAGAGGGAGGGAGAAAAAGGACGGAAGGAAAAGATAATGAAAGAAGAGAGAGGGTTTATGGAGTGATGGAAGGAGTGGGTAGAGGGATACAGAGAGATTGAAGTGTGAGATTGAATGTGTTACCGTGTGTGTGTGTGTGTGTTTGGCCGGGGGCTACTCTTGTTTCTGGGAGCCCAGAGCATGCTGGGACAGCAGGGCAGTGTGTCTCTGACCCCTCCATCTGGAGCCTGGCGCGCACACATACACACACACACACACTATCTATCCATGCCCAGAATGTGTGTGTGTGTGTGTGTGCTCAGAGGTAGAACTCTCCAGGCTCTGTTTGTCCCTGAAACGCTCACTCACAAACAAGCTCTCTCTCTCTCTCTCTCTCTCTCTCTCTCTCTCTCTCTCTCTCTCTCTCTCTCTCTCTCTCTCTCTCTCTCTCTCTCACTCACTCTCTCACTCTCTCACTCTCTCTTTATCTCTCAATCTATCTCTATACAGTATTTTATTCCTCCATATATCTCTCTTCTTCTTCTTCCAGGTAAACATACTAACAATAGCTCATACACAGTTCACCCAGTTCACACACATTCTCCTCCAGAAACCATCCTACTGCTCTCTCTCCACCTCTCTTTCTCTCTCTTTATCTCTCGCAGTCTTACTTCCCCTCTCTGGCAAAATAACACACACCATACTCTTGGAAAAAAGGGTTCCAAAATGGTTATTCTGCTGTCCCCATAGGAGAACCCTTTTTGGTTCCAGGGAGAACCCTTTTTGGTTCCAGGGAGAACCCTTTTTGGTTCCAGGTAGAACCCATTTTGTTTTCCAGGCAGAAACCCTCTACATGGAACCCAAGAGGGTTCTACCTGGAACCAAAACGGGTTCTTCAAATGATTATCCTATGGGGACAGCCGAATAACCCTTTTAGGTTCTAGATAGCACCTTTTTTCTAAGAGTGTACTCACACACGTACTCCCTGTGTGTATATCCCCTCCCCCACATATTGATGCAGATTAGGTGCTTTGTACTGTGTTGCCAGAGCGTGGCCGAGGCTGTGTGTGTGTGTGTGTGACATGGCTGGTTTGTGTGTGAGGCAGGGTTTGTGTGTGTGTGTGGCTGGGGGATGGTATGGCATATGGAGGCAGGGTTGGCTCGGCGCTGCTATGCACACCAGGTGTGAAATGGACTGTTTAATTAAGTGCTGATGTTGTTCTAATGCAGGGAGGGAGGAAGAGAGGGAGGAGGTGGAGGGAGGGAGGGAGGGAGGGAGGTGAAGAACAGCTTGTCGCTAGCTGGCAGGGCTGTGTCTGGGGGTGTGTTTGGGGCTGTGGAGGAAAGAGGGAGGTTGGGGCTTTGGATAGGGCCAGGGAGGGAACATGAGATTTGGGGCTTGAATGGCACAGTCGGTTGGAGTGTAGAGCTGGAAAGATCAAGGTTGTGGGTTCAATTCTCGCATGGATCACTTTCCCTGAATGTTTGTGTTAACGGCAAGTCCCCTTGGATAAAAGCAGCAGGTGAACAAGTATATTGTTATGTTTCTTTGATGGGATTAGAGGTGGAAGGATAAGGTGCTGGGGCAGAGAGAACTTAGCCTGGGGCTGTGTGGAGCTTTGTGTGTACGTGCGTGCATACGTGCTTGCGAGCATGTGCGTGAGTGTGATATGTGTGTGCGTGCGTATGCGCCCGTGTTTGTGTCTGTGTGTAGCTCTCTCTCCCAGTTAGGGTCAGCTTGGGCGGTCATGCGTGGAGAGAGGTCTGGGAGAGAGGGACTGGTAATGGCGCAGCGATGGAGAGAGGAGCTACACATTAATCACACACACACACACACGCACACACAAGCAGGGACAGACACAGAGCGCTCTCTCTCTCCTTCTCTCTGTAGTGTAGGAGCAGAGTGTGGAGCCACAGCTTGGCCTGCAGTCTCTTATCCACCACTAGAGGGCAGAGGACTAGCCTGTTGTTCTTACTGTATGTCCTAACAGTACCAGCAGGGGACTGGCTTACATCGTTTCTGGCTGCATCTCCTCACCCCCTTTCTTTAATGTCTGACTGATCTGAAAGAACTGGACTGGTGAAAGCTTCCACCATTTTGCTTTCACCTATCCTTTTTGATTAGATCAATGCAGAAGAAGGAGAGGACAGGAGAAAGGGGAGAGGAAGCATGTTAAGACTATCGAGATACATCCGTAATGCCCAGGGCTGTGTTTGAAACCAGGACACTCCCTTCCTTCTCTCCTCTCCCCTCAGCCCTCAGTGAGTGTGAGCATGTGTGGTGACACGTACAGTGAGGGGAAAAAAGTATTTGATCCCCTGCTGATTTTGTACGTTTGCCCACTGACAAAAACATGATCAGTCTATAATTTTAATGGCAGGTTTATTTGAACAGTGAGAGACAGAATAACAACAACAAAATCCAGAAAAACGCATGTCAAAAATGTTATAAATTGATTTGCATTTTAATGAGGGAAATAAGTATTTGACCCCTCTGCAAAACATGACTTAGTACTTGGTGGCAAAACCCTTGTTGGCAATCACAGAGGTCAGACGTTTCTTGTAGTTGGCCACCAGGTTTGCACACATCTCAGGAGGGTTTTTGTCCCACTCCTCTTTGCAGATCTTCTCCAAGTCATTAAGGTTTTGAGCCTGACGTTTGGCAACTCAAACCTTCAGCTCCCTCCACAGATTTTCTATGGGATTAAGGTCTGGAGACTGGCTAGGCCACTCCAGGACCTTAATGTGCTTCTTCTTGAGCCACTCCTTTGTTGACTTGGCCGTGTGTTTTGGGTCATTGTCATGCTGGAATACCTACCCACAACCCATTTTCAATGCCCTGGCTGAGGGAAGGAGGTTCTCACCCAAGATTTGACGGTACATGGCCCCGTCCATCGTCCCTTTGATGCGGTGAAGTTGTCCTGTCCCCTTAGCAGAAAAACACCCCCAAAGCATAATGTTTCCACCTCCATGTTTGACGGTGGGGATGGTGTTCTTGGGGTCATAGGCAGCATTCCTCCTCCTCCAAACACGGCGAGTTGAGTTGATGGCAAAGAGCTCCATTTTGGTCTCATCTGACCACAACACTTTCACCCAGTTCTCCTCTGAATCATTCAGATGTTCATTGGCAAACTTCAGATGGGCCTGTATATGTGCTTTCTTGAGCAGGGGGACCTTGCGGGCGCTGCAGGATTTCAGTCCTTCACGGCGTAGTGTGTTACCAATTGTTTTCTTGGTGACTATGGTCCCAGCTGCCTTGAGATCATTGACAAGATCCTCCCGTGTAGTTCTGGGCTGATTCCTCACCGTTCTCATGATCATTGCAACTCCACGAGGTGAGATCTTGCATGGAGACCCAGGCCGAGGGAGATTGACAGTTCTTTTGTGTTTCTTCCATTTGCGAATAATCGCACCAACTGTTGTCACCTTCTCACCAAGCTGCTTGGCGATGGTCTTGTAGCCCATTCCAGCCTTGTGTAGGTCTACAATCTTGTCCCTGACATCCTTGGAGACTCTTTGGTCTTGGCCATGGTGGAGAGTTTGGAATCTGATTGATTGATTGCTTCAGTGGACAGGTGTCTTTTATACAGGTAACAAACTGAGATTAGGAGCACTCCCTTTAAGAGTGTGCTCCTAATCTCAGCTCGTTACCTGTATAAAAGACACCTGAGAACCAGAAATCTTTCTGATTGAGAGGGGTCAAATACTTATTTCCCCTCATTAAAATGCAAATCAATTTATAACATTTTTGACATGCATTTTTCTGGATTTTTTTGTTGTTATTCTGTCTCTCACTGTTCAAATAAACCTACCATTAAAATTATAGATTGATCATGTCTTTGTCAGTGGGCAAACGTACAAAATCAGCAGGGGATCAAATACTTTCTTCCCTCACTGTAAATGAATAGATGAAGGCTGGATCTGCATATGGCAGCATGACACTAGTTTAGGGCCACTCAGATGGCCTGCATATAATTTCTGTCCCATCTGCCCAGTGATGGACTGACTTCCTGTCAACTAGCACTATCACCACAAGAGGAGTGAGGAAGGGGGAGTTACAGGAAAAGACTGGAGGGGGGTTGTATTTAC